>NW_026897234.1:0-30115 GCF_033153095.1 Gastrolobium bilobum | reverse complement strand
CCCATTCGCATTACTCGTCGTCTTCACCAACACCAACAGCGAATTGAGGCCCAACAGGGAGAAGAAGAGAATAATAATGCAACAGTGGATAGCATTGCTGAGAGGAGAACTAGAAGAGTAATTAGGATGGCCCAAAAGGTTTACATGTAATGAGATGTAGTTAGATGAGAATATTATAAGTTAGTAGTTAGTGACATCCACATTGGGTGGGCAACATGACATGTATAAATAGAAAACGGCGGGAAAACGAACATTTGTTCTGTTCCAATGGCGCAAACCGAAACCCTAACGCTCCTTCACGAGATCGAATCTCTCGTCTCCGATAAACTTCAAGTGGTATCTCATTTTTTTAGAAAGGAAATCTATATCAAACTTCAAAATATCCCTTTCTTTTGTTACTAGATATGACAATATTAACTAGTTTGCAACTCAGATTTTTAGTTTGCGCCTTTACTCTCAAAATTAAGATTTAGTTTATTTTTATTTTATTTTTTCAAAAGAGAAGAAAAGAAAGGAGCCGTTATTCTTTAATCTGCAATGGCAATGGAAAAAAAAGGAATTCAAATCCATAGAAAAGAATTCTTTAACATTTGGATCAATATTTTAAAAGTATTATAAAATAAATATAATAACATTTTGACTTTTTTCAAAAGTTAGAAATCTTATTTTCCAAAATTTGTTTTTTTTTTCAGAAGCTGCTTCCAAACACGCAAAAAATGAAAAATACTTAGGATACCAAAAAATAAAAAGAGATACGAAAGGATTCTTAATAAATAATCCAATCATATAGAAATTAAATCTATATCAGGCTATCAAAAAAAAAAAAAAAAATCTATATCAAACTTCTGAATAATCCTACTTGATATGGCAATATCAATTCAAATCCAATCATATAGAAATTAAATCTATATCAGGCTATCAAAAAAAATAAAAAAAATCTATATCAAACTTCTGAATAATCCTACTTGATATGGCAATATCAATTCAAATCCAGAGAAGAAGAGAAAGGATCCGTTATTTTACCTCTCTTTTTGCCCCCAAGAGTTGAGTTGAGGTGAGGTGAGGTGAGGTGCATAAATAGGTCCCTCCCTGATGAGTGTTTTGAGCTCTGAAAGAATCAAAATTCAAAAGAGAAGAGAAGAAAAGAAAGTAGCAGTTATTCTTTAATCTGCAAAGGCAAGGCAATGAAGAAAAAAAGTTCAAATTCATCACAGAAACAATGTGGGAAGAGAAAGATGAGGGAACCGTGTGATGAAATATTGAGAGATTGTTCTGTTCTCAATGAAGGTTCATCATCATCAAAGAAACACAAAGGTTCATCATCATCATCATCATGTGACTTTCGTGTGATCAAGTCCATGGAAGAAGGTACATCATCAAAGAGGAGAAGCAAAGGTGAAATTGTTGACAAGGCTGAATTGCCATCGTCGAGTAATGGGACAACAACGTTAACAACAAGATCGAAGGAGGATGAAGTAGCTCAAATCCTCGTTGAACTTTCAACTCAGATCTTGAAGTTGCAAAGTCGATGCTCTGTGATCCCATTACTGTGGGGACGTAAAAAGAAAAGATCTCCCATTCCCATTCGCATTACTCGTCGTCTTCACCAACACCAACAGCGAATTGAGGCCCAACAGGGAGAAGAAGAGAATAATAATGCAACAGTGGATAGCATTGCTGAGAGGAGAACTAGAAGAGTAATTAGAAGGCCCAAAAGGTTTACATGTAATGAGATGTAGTTAGATGAGAATATTATAAGTTAGTAGTTAGTGACATCCACATTGGGTGGGCAACATGACATGTATAAATAGGATCTCTTGTAATGTAACTATAAAGGACTATTGAATATACTCCTCAGTGAATAAAGAACGTTTCCTTTTCTCATCTCTTTCTCTCGAATCCTTTCTTGTCCTCCTTCCCCTTTCTGCTGATTTTGTACTTTGGGTAGGTTTATCCTATCACAGAATCAAAGGCTTGCTGGATTGCCCGTGTTTGTAATAATAATCTCCAAGTCAACGATACTGTTTGTGGTCTTTTAGACTCAACGACCAGTTGTGTTTTGCTTTTGTCAAGCTTTGAGAAACATACAAGAAGGAACATCTGAATCTGATGATGTTTGTCTTTTTTGTAATGTAACTTTCTTTCCTTTTGGGAGAACCTTTTGTTCCTATGTTTTTAGCGTTCAGTTAGTTCTGGGTTATGGTTCCCCTAATTCCTTTCATTTCTTGGCAAGTAATTGAATTCATACGGTGAGTCTCTATTTTGATCATGCAGTTATTTTAGGAGTTTTAAAAAAATGCTTTTTCCCTTTTCAATTGGAAAGTTGGAATGCCCCTTTCTTTTAAAAAAGTTGGCATGATAAATTTAGTAAGCTGTAATTTGAATAATATTTTAGGGAGTTTTGCACTTGTGCATGCATGATAAATTTAGTAAGCTGCAATTTGAATAATATTTTAGGGAGTTTTGGTAAAGTTTAACCGATTAGTATAATAAGCTGCAATTGGAAACCTATGTTTGTAGTGTTCTGGGTTATGGTTCTTTTTTTTCTGTCCTCCTTGTAATCACAACTGTTACAGTATAATTCGATCGAATTTCCAGAGAAGATTTTCGGATTTGAAGAGTACCAAGGTTAGAATGTAATCCGCATTTTTAAACTATTATTTTCCACTTCATGTGAATTAGCATTTTTCGGTGATGTACTTGATTTCCTAGTCTTCTTTACAATTCTTTTTTTGTTTGCTGAATTTGAAATATGTGAAAATTTAGGATAATCTCTCTGCACCTTCAAGTGATCTTCTGATTTGAAAATACCCGGAATTGAAAATCCACCACCTATACCATTTCAAGTAAATTTGCTATCCTTTATTTCTCTTGCAATTTAGGTGTTCGATGAATAGTCCTAATGTGGTACATTTACAGTTAAAGTTTCCTTCTTATCACATACTTAAAGTTTGCATTTCTATCAAAGTGCCATCAGCAAATGAGATCTTTACAGTACAAAAGAAAGACTTTTGATTTTGTTTTGCATAGAAAGTGCTTCCTAAAGATTAGTGGGAATCTGTTTCGTGATTTACCAGCTGTATCATTGATGATCAGTGGTCATGTCAGTGTTGATGTGTTGGAAGCTTTTTTACCATTTAAACAAATTTATGTATGCAATGGAGTTTCTACTTGTTTTGTTCTTCAATTCCTATAATTTTGTTATTGAAGTCTCGCTTACTGAATCAAGCTTGTGATCTCATGGATTTTGCAGAACGAATTGGATGTTGATAAGCAAAATTGATCTGCTACTCTCTGTGGGGAATACCAGTGCCGTAATTTATCATTCTTCGGAGTCTTTTGATTGCCAGGATGACAATATAGTAAATAATCTTCCCCCTTCGACGGAGGACAGGCCCATATGTAGCAAGTTGTGAAGCCTCGTTTCTTGCAAAAATCAAGGTATCCAATCTAATGATAGAAAAAGAAAAAGAAAAACGTAAATAGAACAAATAGAAGGATTAAGAGTTTATTTTTGTTGGTTTAATTGACATAGTAAATGAACCCAAGGTGAAATGTGGTCTAACAAAAACAAGGAGCAAGTAATTAGCAGCAGAATTTATATTCAACATACCAATAACTCATGGTAAACGAAGGTTCGAAGAGCTTCTCCACTCATAGCCGCTCTTTCAGGCCTAAAATACTTAACAGAATCAAGATATGAAATATATACACAACACTGATTCTGGTAGCCACATTCCGAGCCAAACTCCTGGACATACATTCCAAAAAGGCATACATCCACTCCTTCAATCTGCTGAAACAAAAGAATAACTTAAAATAAAAGATGAGAGGTTTAGTTCTCTAGAAACAATTGGAAATACATTTAATCATCTATTAACCTCTGTACTTACTTTTGATCTATAAGGGAACTCAGCAAGATAGTTTTCCTCCAAAAAAGATGTCCCAAAACTCGTTCTTCACTTTCAATTGTTTGTCAACAGATAATACTACTCTAACAGTTAGATTTTCTGCTGCCAAAACCTGGCAAATTGGAGTAGTATATGGCAAATCAGAAAATATATATTTTTATATATATTTTTTTATAAAAGGATATAGGTAAAAGCAATTGATAAAGATCAATAACAATAATATCAGAAGAATAATATCTTGCATGTTTCTTAGTACTGGAGTTCTTTTACGGAAGATTATTAGTTTACTATTACTTTCAATTTACTTTCTTGCATAAGAATAAGAAAACGTTAAAACATGTAAGTTTATGTGCATGCATGTTATTGCGGTAACATAGGTATTCAACCACTTCAATTGAACAGTATACTCCATCTTACCTCATCAAAATTTTCACTCCCTTCAACTTTTGCCCTATCTTCTCTCTCTTGCATGAGCCGACTAAAAAGTCTTTTCTCAAGGTGCTCGCTGAGCATGGTGCTTGGCAAGTCCTTGGCACAAAAAATAGCAGTCTTTGGTAAGGGTACATGCATTCCATTTTCAATATCCTTTAAGCGGCGTATAGGACATATGTACTCATCTCCGCAATCCAACTCTCTTTTATTGTTATAGAGTGCACATATTTGATGTTTCCATCTTTTGCATTTATCACATTGTACCCACTATAAGAAAAAATAGTAAAAAAGAGTGAGTTTATAGTTCTCTATATAAAGCTGAATTATAGTGCAGGGAGATTAAACTTACCGCTTCTTCAATTACTTCATCATTTCTCCTTCTATCAAGAAGTGTCTTGGAAACAGATACCCCATTGAATGTGATGTGCCCGCTTCGAGAATTCTTATAGCACAAGGTGCAAAAGCAATTCTGTGTATCAAACTCTTCTGCTTTTTTATAATAATAGAATGCATTTCGCTTGATGCGGATGTCGCAACAGAAGCAATAAATGGGCACTGGTTCAAAAAATAGCTTTTGCATTGAACATAAATGGCATGTGTTAGCATTCATTCCCGTTTCTTCCTCAAACGTATTCTGCTATAAGAAGCATCAATTTATATATGCTAAATATACTCAAAAGAGTAGAACTCAAACATATCAAAGTAATAGAAAACACTAGAAGATGGTGTACTAACCTGAATAAATTTCTTTCTCAGACTCATAATGTGTTCTTTTATTTGATTACTAGTGAAAATCTCAGTTAAGGAAACAATATTAACTGTTGCATTTGAGAACTTTTTTTCCATTTGTTGATCAGCTTTTGGCTCAATGACTTTGTTTGTAGCATTTTTCCCAGCCTCCTGGTTGAACCCAGTTCTGTCTTGTGTGCCCTTATTATCAGCAACAATAGTATCGTTGCAAAGAGTATGCATAGTGGGGTCCGGCTCATCTGATATATTAACAACTTCTAAGTCTTCAGAGCTAATTATTTCACTACTGAAAATCGGTTCAGATGTATCATCAGTCTTCATCTGACTAATGCTTATAGAATCAAGCATTGGATTTGAATCATCAGGCTCAATGACTTTGTTTGTAGAATTTATCCCAGCCTCCTGGTTGAACCCAGTTCTGTCTTGTATGGCCTTATTATCAGCAGCAATAGTATCGTTGTAAAGAGTATGCATAGTGGGGTCTGGCTCATTTGTTATATTAACAACTTCTATGTCTTCAAAGCTAATTATTTCACTGCTGAAAATTGGTTCAGATGTATCATCAGTCTTCATCCGACTAATGCTTATAGAATCAACAGCTGGATTTGAATCATCAGGCTCAATGACTGTTTTGTAGCATTTATCATAGCCTCCTGGTTGAACCGAAGTTTTTTTTGTATGTCCTGATTATCAGCAGCAATAGTGTAGTTGTAAAGAGTAAGCATATTGGGCTCTGGCTCATCTGATATATGAACAACTTCTAAGTCTTCAGAGCAAATTATTTCACTACTGAAAATCGGTTCAGATGTGTCATCAGTCTTCTTCTGACTAATAGAATCAAGCACTGGATTTGAATCATAAGGCTTAATAACTTTCTTTGTAGCATTTATCACAGCCTCCTGGTTGAACCCAATTTTGTCTTGTATGCCCTCATTATCAGCAGCAATAGTATAGTTGCAAAGAGTATGCATATTAGGGTCTGGCTCACCTGATATATTAACATCAGAATAGATACAAGAAATGGGAGATTCTGACTGTTCCTGCAATTTTGGAAAAGCTTCAAGAAAATAAGGTTTGACCATCTCGTGATCCCAGTTATCGGAACTTCTGTTATCAACTAAAGAGACATTAAAAGCTGACTCCAACTTTGGTCTCTTGGGTGGTGGTAGCTTGGCTTCAGAATTACCACAAGGGGCACGTTTATTTCTTGCAACAAAATCCATAATCATGTTATTTGGAAATTCCAAATGATATTGAGGATTGCATGAATTTACATTTTCAGATCCATCCAAACTAAAAAGACCTGCCGAATATTCTGAAGTGAACAGTTTATCCCTATTGAGAGGTCTTGTAGGAAGTTGAGGCTGCTTCAATGGTTTCTTCCCTAACATTTGACAGCAATGTTCAACTTGTTGTCCATTTGTAGGAAGTCTAGCGAAACTTGCTTTTCAAGTGGCTGGTCCTATCATAAATGCCACAAATTATTGTTCAATGACTATAAACAACAAATATGGATATCCAAACGGTGGGCTATCTCACCGTTCTGTTATTCAAGAGAAAGTTTTTTCGCCTGATAACTGTTCATCAATCACTACATGTAGTGATAAAGATTTGTTTTCTGACTTTCCTGTTTCTGGTGGGGTATGCAATCTGGAAGCTAGCTCCAAATCAAATTGTTCCTTCTTTCCTCAGCGGCATGCAAATGATTGTATGTTTGTATAAGTTTTTGATTTCTTTCTAAGTTCAATGCGTGTATGCACACTTTTGCTTTTGTTTTCCTTTTTCTGCTAGATTATTTTTACTTTCAATAATGTAGTGTTTACCTATTTGATTGACTACTTTGGCAGGGGAGATGGATATGTTAAAATATAGAGGTTATTCGAGGACTACCCAGAAAATGAGTCTATGGCATTTCATACTACAACGGGAAAATCCCTCCAATCTGAATCTTCAAATTTGCTGCAATCTCAACATCTGTCAAGGGAAATTTCAGATGTTTCCAATCTTTTTCCTGTCCTGACCTCTAGTTCAAGCCTTGGAGATATAAGGCAATGTCAACCCCAGAAGTTGGATTTTCAACAGAATTTCAAACATTTTAGGCAGCAATATGAGCTTCGTGGTAAAGCTTCTATGGCCCAGCCTAGTTCATGCTTCGTTGATCAAGGTGAAAATTGCTGTCAAATGTTAGGGAAGAAACCATTGAAGCAGCCTCAACTTCCTACAAGACCTCTCAATAAGGATAAATTGTTCACTTCAGAGTGCTCGGCATGTGTTTTTAGTTTGGATGGATCTGAAAATGTAAATTCATGCAATCCTCAGCATCATTTGGAATTTCCAAATAACATGATTATGGATTTTGTTGCAAGAAATAAGTGTGCCCCTAGTGGTAATTCTGAAGCCAAGCTACCACCACCCAAGAGACCAAAGTTGGAGTCAGCTTTTAGTGTCTCTTTAGTTGATAATAGAAGTTCTGATAACTGGACTCACGAGATGGTCAAACCTTATTCTCTTGAAGCTTTTCCAAAATTGCAGAAACAGTCAGAATCTCCCTTTTCTTGTATCTATTCTGATGTTAATATAGCAGATGAGCCAGACCCCAATATGAATACTCTTTGCAACTATACTATTGTTGCTGATAATGAGGGCATACAAGACAAAATTGGATATAGAGGTTATTCGAGGACTACCCAGAAAAATGAGTCTATAGCTTTTCATACTACAACGGGAAAATCCCTCTAATCTGAATCTTCAAATTTGCTGCAATCTCAACATCTGTCAAGGGAAATTTCAGATGTTTCCAATCTTTTTCTCGTTCTGACCTCTACTTCAAGCCTTGGAGATATAAGGCAATGTCAACCCTAGAAGTTGGATTTTCAACAGAATTTCAAACATTTTAGGCAGCAATATGAGCTTCGTGGTAAAGCTTCTATGGCCCAGCCTAGTTCATGCTTCGTTGTAGTTGACTGCATTTTGTCTGAGATGAGGGTATTGTCTGAGATGTGGAAGGAATCGAGCTATCTACTTGTAGTTGACTGCATTTTGTCCCAAACACAGTATTCAGTTGAGTATGAAATCGTTGTATCAACGTCTCCTCGTTCATATACTCCTCCTGCCAAAAATATAGAAAGAAAAATCATCAACAAATAACAAAGATGCTTAGTTATCAAGATTTGGGCACAACTTGCATTTAATCCTCTTATTTCCTTGATAACAAATAGAAACCTCACTTGCTCAGACACAATTCAAGAAACAAACCTCTGAAGCAGCATCAATAAACAGCCACTCTTCCAGAATATTTGCAATATCAGATGCCTGTTGTATTGGCTCCGGAACTAAGAATTGCATATCTGAAGTAAAATTTAGTTAGTCTCAATTCAATGACAATCTTATGTTCAAGTAAATGCTATCACTATTAATTTCAGCATCTGTATGGTGTCAAAAGTTACACAAGTTTTTGTACCCAAAAAAATAGCTACACTAGTTCAGGTTAATATATCAAATTTTATATCACTTACATCTTATTTCTAATCAACTGACGGCAGTAGCTGATTCTAGAATTCTTACGCCAGTCCATGGAGAACCCTACTTGGTTTCTTTCATATTGGTGGCTTAAATCAAAACCTCTCTTCTGAGGAAGGATTGGGACAAATGATGAAGAATTTTGTGGAATTCGTCTACAGGAATTCCCAGGATTAGAACCCTGGGCATACATCTTCCCGCTTTATCAGAAACTATTCATCATGCAGGCACTACAATCCACGGCGCTACAATCCACTAGAAATAATTAATGTAGTGAAAGAAAATACTATGATGTTCATGATCTGATATCAATACTCCGAATATAGAAAACGATATCATGAGAAATGTAAACATGCTCATAATTGAGTTTGCACACATACAAATACCAATGTGAAAAGCAATTAGAAATAGTTTAAGAATCATAATATAACGAAGAAGCCATCCATCTTAAAATGGCATCACAACCAAATAGAACAAAATTGGGTCATCAAAATTCAAAATTTCAAAAAGAAAAGGTCGTGACAAAGATCTAAAGACTAATCTAAATTGCATCATTCAAGTACGTAATCATGGACAGCTTCCCTACTTGGAAGATATTGAAAAAATATCATTAGCATTTATAGAAGAAAATTGTTCTCCTTAGTTCCAAACTCTTCTTCCATATGGTAAGTAGCTTTACCATATAAGTAGAAAGGAAGGAATCAACAGAGCTTGTATTCACGTATCATAATCAACTAAGTATCAAAGTAACACCAGCATTATTTTTTATCATGGTATCTCCATAAGAGATAATACTAATAAACATTTATGCAACTTATGAAAGGGTTTCAGTGAATCCCCCACCCCTTTGTTTAAATAATACATATGTCTACACTCGAAATTATAAAGTTCTGTGTGTGTGTGTGCGTTTTTTTTAATACTCTGTATCGTAGTTTTGTACATCACCAGCAAAGAAATTTAAGTCCAAAACCTTTTATAAACCATGTATAAATCCTTCCCCTGTTCAACGTTATTCAAACTCAATGTGACCAATGTCATAAGCTCTAATAATGTTAACCTAGCTACCCAGAATAGCAGAGCTACTATTCAAATTTCACCACTGAAAAAAAAAAACCACCCCAATTGCAATCTCAGCTATTTAATGCCATATGTTTCATCATAAATTTAAAAAATATTAAAAAAAGTTCTTTGAACAACACGTGAACTTCAAAAAATAAATAATGAATTAAAGCAACCCCAGATTTAGAATGTCCAATTAATCAACTATAGAGCAATAAATAATTCAAATGGGGTATTAAATTAACAACTTCCTCCTTTTAACACCGGTTCTGTAACATGGCCGATCCAATATGAAAACCGGACCGGTTACATGACCGGTTCACCATTTTCCAGGTCCACCCGGCCGAGTCGATCCGATTTTTATAACATTGAAAAAAAGAATTCTTCAGTGAGGGTTGTGTTTTTTATTTTTATTTTTTTTTCTTTCAATTATTATTTTATTGGAAAAGGATATTGTTAACACTTTTTTTATTACTTGTTATTACCAAATCTTAACCGTTGATTTTCGTCAATCTAACGATTATAATTTATTAGGTCACACTTATTAATTAATTATTAATTTTAATAAATTATAACCGTTAGATTAACGGAAATCAACGATTAAAATTTGATAGTAACAAATAATAAGAAAAAAAGAAGTAGTAACTATAACCTCTCCCTATTTTATTAATACATTAGGTGGTCTTTTTCTCTCGATAAGTCTATATCTTCTCTCCTTTTTTTTTTTTTTTTTTTTTTTTGATAACAATCTTCTCTCCTTTTTTCTTCCCCTAGGCATGGACACTTTTTTATCATGTACTATTATCACCATTCGTAAAAATTTCAAAATTAAGAAAAAAATTATATTGTACAATCAATAATGCATTGTCTTTTGATTTTTTGGCATTCTGTTTTCAAAAATAAATAAATTACATATTGTCATATGAGAATCTGCAAAATAATATAAATTTATTATGCTTATATTTATGTTGTATCTAATTTTTAAATCTTAATTCTATTCTTCTTATTTTATTTATTTATTATATGTTAATATTTAAATAGGAACCAAATCTATTTAAAAAATAAAATAGATTTTATCATGTTTAAATACATTTTTGTTTAATTTTTACATCCTAATTAGATAGGAACTAATATAATTTTTTAAATTAATTGTTAACTTAACACGAGTTGGATTGAACTTGACGAGTCAACCAATCCATTAAAATGGAGTGGGTTAGGCGGTGTATTTCAACCCACTAATCAAATAATCTGCCTATATATGTGGGCGGGGAGTATCAACTCGCATGTAATTTAAAAAAAATTATTAAATATTAAATTATAACTTAATTGGTCTATATGAATGGCTATTATGTGACACATAGTCTTTTTTTAAGGGTCATAATGTTATTATATTATTATGAAGGTTATTTTTTATTCACTTTTGATTACTTCAACACAAAACACAAAAGAAACTTAAGTTTGTTTTTGGATTTAAATGCTAATGTTTATACCAATCAAAGTAATGCTTATGAAATTCTAGTTTCAAGATGAAATAATGTGTTTATTTGCAAATATTTACATGATTGATGTCATTATTTTTTTGTTGAATAACATTGAAACTATTAATTAATCTTAAGATATGATTTGTATAGTTATGCTAAATGAAATTATTAGTTTAAATCATTCTTAAGTGAGGGTTGTGTTTTTTATTTTTATTTTTTTTCTTTCAATTATTATTTTATTAATACAATAGGTGGTCCTTTTCTCTCAATGAATCAATGTTATTAAACTCGGCCCGGTTATCGAACCGGTCGAGGTACTGGGTTACTGGGTCACTGGTTCAACCAGTGAGTTACTGGTTCAACCGCATGACTCGGTAAATATATGTAAATTCATAATTTATATTAAAAAAATTATAAATATACTTAAATACCTGTAAAAAAAACACAAATTTTAATTATTTTAATATAAAAAATAAGGGAAAGGTTATACTTGCTACCTCTTTTTCTTACTACCTCTTACTACCAAATCTTAATCGTTGATTTCTGCCAATCCAACGGTTATAATTTATTGGAAATTAATAATTAATTAATAAGTACGACTTAATAAATTATAACCGTTAGATTAACGGAAATCAATGGTTAAAATTTGGTAGTAAGAGGTAGTAACTATAACATCTCCCGAAAAATAATAAAATACATATCATTGTCTAACAAAAAAGTAATCAAACATATAATATTTGTTATACTAATGTTTCAGGTTCAGTAAACGACATTTCTAACTATAAATCAAATCAAAATTCCCTTCATATTGCATAACCAAGATAATATTAGTGTTGTAAGTACATAATCTATGTAAATTAATAAGCTACAAATCGCTCAAATATTTCAAAAGGAAACAAATCATTTGTGTTTGAGAGTTAAAAAAAGGAAGAAATCAATTGATGAGATTAAATTAGTTTTTTTTTTTTTTTTTACAAACTGGGCCGGGTCACTGGTTGAACCGACCGGGTCAACGATTTTTTCGAAAACCGGCCGGGTCGCACCGGGTCACACCAGTTCTGTAACATGGCCGGTCCAATATGAAAACCGGACCGGTTACATGACCGGTTCACCATTTTCCGAGTCGACCCGGCCGGGTCGGTCCGGTTTTTATAACATTGCAATGAATCTATATCTTCTCCCTTTTTTCCTTTCCCTAGGCCTAGACTTTTTTTTATCATGTACTATTATTCAATGTTATTCAAATCGGCCTGGTCATTAATCCGATCGAGGTATTGGATCACTGGGTCAACCGCATGACCCGGTAATTATATACAATTTTATAATTTATATTAAAAAATCATAAACATACTCAAATATCTAAAAGAAAATGATAAAAATTTCAAATATTTTAATATAAAAAATAATAAATCACATATTATTATCCAATAAAAGATCAAACAATATTTACCAAAAAAAAAGATCAAACAAAAATATAATGATTGTGATACGGGGCTTTAGGTTCAGAAAACGACATCTCTAACTATAAATCAAATCAAAATTTTCTGCATATTACATAATTGAGATAATATTAGTGTTGTAGGTACATAACTTATGTAAGTCAGTAATAAAAAAAATATGCAAATATTCCCATTATGAGTTTTTTGAAAAAAAAAATTGAATTTTTTTTTTTGATTGGGCCGGGTCATCGGGTCACCGATTTTCATGAAAACCGGTCGGGTCTGATGCCGAAAGCGCATAGAAAAGGGGCTAAACAGAAAGTTAGGATTTCACAAAAGAGTAACCCTCCGGTTCTCAATTTCTAATTCTCAAATTACAAAATTCAACCCCAAAATAAGGGTCATAAGCACCCTTTTATAGACTAATTAAAAATTGATTCAAAATTCAAAATTCCAATGGGCCAACTGTAAGTGCATCATTTTCTCTCACTTTGAAAAGATTCGTCCTCGAATCTTGTTTATCTCTACTGATCTGAATTTCTTTAGACAAAAATTCAAATGATAAATCTTTCTCTATTAGATCTTAATAATCTGATTCACCATCAGATTTATTATAGACTGGATTATCATCATAAATTGAATCTTCATCATAAGATGGATAATCATCATAAATGGGATAACTATCAACAATAGGATAATCATCATAAATTGGATTATCATCATAGGTCTGCTCATAATGATAGATCGGATCATCATCACAAACTGGATTATGATCATAGACATCAAAGTCAGGAATGGTGATTTGCATCTCGATATCTTGAAAAGTGGACTGATTTCCAGGTTGTACTTCTCAATTATGTCCCTGGTTTAGAATCCTCAAGGGATTGATGTCCTCTTCTTCGTCATCAGATGCGTCATCTAATTCCATTCCTTCTTCGGATTGAATGCCCAACTTTGTCCACGCAAGTCGCCGCTCCAAATAGTGACTTTCCATGCTCTGCACCTCCATAAGAGTTTGCTTCAAAATTTGAATTTTTATGCATACCCGCATGAGTCGTCGCTCCAAATCTTGAATTCTCTTTCTATGTGGCCGCACACATAGTTGCTTCAAAACTTGGATTTTCTTGTCCAACGCTTGCTCAAGTTGTTCCTTCAAATCCTGAATCCGCCTTCCGAGCTCTTCATTTTCTATGTCTTGCGGGTCAATCTGACGCAGTTGTCTATATTCTTCAGGAACGAATCCACGTTCCCTACTCTCGTGACTCTGTCGTCGTCGACCTCCACGATTCTGTTCAGCCATTGGTTGAAGGCAACCTAGTGCTCTGATACCAAATGTTGCCGAAAGCGCATAGAAAAGTGGCTAAACAGAAAGTTAGGATTTCACAAAAGAGTAACTCTCCGGTTCTCAATTTCTAATTCTCAAATTACAAAATTCAACCCCAAATAAGGGTCATAAGCACCCTTTTATAGACTAATTACTAATTGATTCAAAATTCAAAATTCTAAAATTCTAAAAATAAGGAAAATTCCTAAATTAAACATAACGACAACTAACCTCTAAAAATAAATAAATAATTACAATTAAATCATTCAAAATACTTCCAAAATCTTATATATCAAATCATGCCAAATGTGTTGCTTTCCTTTTCTTGTAAAACAACTCACAATCATATCTGATGCTTCATTTAGACTTGGGTTTGATTGTAATTTGTTATATTTCAAATTACTGCTACTTTTAACAATTTGGCCATATTTATTGGGCCACAATTCTGGTTGACTCTGGGCTTCCTGAATCAATAGTTGGGCCATGTGCAATGGGCCAACTGTAACTGCATTAGGGTCAGACCAGGTCACAATGGTTCTGATGCATGGCCGGTCCGTTGCTTCAACCGTACTGGTTATATGACTCGTTTACCGGTTCCTGAGTCGATCCGATTTTATTAACACTGCTATTATCACACCATTCGTAAAATTTTCAAAATTAAAAAAAAAATATATTGTACAATCAATAATGCATTGTCTTTTGAATTTTTGGCATTCTGTTTTAAAAATAAATAAAGGGTTTGCTTTTTCTGCAGTTACCGCAAATAAGTTATCTGCAGTAAGCCCAATATGATGTCGTTTTGGAGCGAAAATCATGGTATTTTTATAATTTTAATTTATTTCAAGGTTATAATAGTCTTTATATTTGTAATTTTTTAAGATTTCAATACCAAAACGACGTCGTTTTGGAAATAAATGCAGATAACTTATCTGCATTAACTGCAGAAACATTTTTTCCATAAATAAATTACATATTGTCATCTGAGAATCTGCAAAATAATATAAATTTATTGTGTTTATATTTATCTTTTTTAAATCTTAAT
Source organism: Gastrolobium bilobum (assembly GCF_033153095.1). Classification (NCBI taxonomy): domain Eukaryota; kingdom Viridiplantae; phylum Streptophyta; class Magnoliopsida; order Fabales; family Fabaceae; genus Gastrolobium; species Gastrolobium bilobum. The sequence goes on along the minus strand of NW_026897234.1, from coordinate 15,158 downwards.
TTTATTCTTCTTATTTTATTTATTTATTATATGTTAATGTTTATATAGGAACCAAATCTATTTAAAAAATAAACTACATTTTATCATGTTTAAATACATTTTTATTTAATTATTACATCCTAATTTGATAGGAATGAAATATAATTTTTATTTACCAATATATATATATATATATATATATATATGGAGATCTTTTGACTCCAGAGTAACCAGAGTAAGACTTATAAGTCTTACTCCCCATCCTAGCCATTGATTGAAGTTAAAAGAACCCTCCCCTATATATATATATATATATATATATATATATAAGGTGTCAGGATCATTTTACATCAGTGTAAGTTACACTCTTAATCTTGATCGTTGATCCTATTTCTATCTAATGGTTCTAATTTATTAGATATTTGAACCGTTAGATTCAAGTAAATCAATGATTCAGATTTGGTGTAAGACTTCTAATTCTTACACCGGTGTAAGAATATCCTGCCCCATATATATATATATGTATATATGGGGCAGGATATTCTTACACCGGTGTAAGAATTAGAAGTCTTACACTCAATCTTGATCATTGATCCACTTGTATCTAATGGCTCACATTATTAAAAAATTTGAGCCCTTAGATATAAGTGAGATCAACGGACAAGATTGAGAGTGTAACTTACACTGGTGTAAAATGATCTTGACCATATATATATATATATATATATATATATATATATATATATATATATATATATAGAAAAAATCATTTCTGCAGCCGCTTTACGTACAACAACAACATGTGTATGGTTTTGATTCCCCACATTTAATGCTTTCATCATTTGTATGGTTCTGATTTTCTGCATTTAATGCTTTCACGTATATATATAGCAAGTATTTGACTGCTGAATATACAGCAGCTGCATAAATGTAAACTCCATATATATATATATATATATATATATATATATATATATATATATATATATATATATATATGGATTTAGCGGATGTAAAGTGACTGCACCTAAGGATTGGTGCAGTCATATAAAACTACGTTGTTTCATAATGTGAAAGCATTAAATAAGGGGAATAATAACCATACAAAGGTAGAAAAAATATAAAAAATTAAATATGGGAATCATAACCATACAAAGGTGGAAATAAATATAATATTTTTATTTTCTATAATTAATTTTAAACGCGATCTTCCTTTATCCCACCCAAAACGACATGGTTTTTAGGTGACTGCACCAATGCTTATATGCAGTCACATTACAGATCATTTTGCCTATATATATATATATATATATATATATATATATATATATATATATATATATAATGTTATATTTATAAATTTTTTCGCTTACAAACTCTTATAATCAAATTTTAATCGTTGATTTCCATTAATTTTACGGTTATATTATATTGGGTCATATTTATTAATTAATTATTAAATTTTAATAAAATATAACCGTCAGTTTGACTAAAATCAACAGTTAAAATTTAATTATAAGAGTTTGTAAACGAAAATAGCAATAATATAACATTTTTCATATATAGATATATATATATATATATATATATATAGTCAAAAAATACATTAGAAATTATTAAAACAAATTAAGTAAAATTAAGTCATATAATTAATAACTTTTAGGGTTTAGGGTTTAGGTACAGTATAATTATTAACTTCTAAATATGAATCTTTATCATGCCTTATAAAATTATGATTATGTTTAGATTATTTATTTTGCTTAATATTTTTTAAAGTTAAATATTTTGACTATAGAATTTTATTAAAACTATCAATTTAAATATATAATAAATATTTATTGAATAAAAACTTATTATTGTAAAAAGAAATTAAATAATTCATACTGCACGTATACCATTATTATAGATAATAAATTTAAACAATCCCTAGAATAAATGAGTAACCTAACTTGTGGGTCAATGGCTTAGGGTTTACCCTAATCAAAATTACCGCTCTGTTTCTTACTGGCATGAGAGAACAATTTTTTAATTTTAATGCATTTTGGATAAGAGCAAGGTTGAGCTTTAGTTGGGCGACATTGAGATGCATGCTGTAAATTATTGGATAATAATATGTGATTTATTATTTTTATATTAAATTATTTGAAATTTTTATCATTTTCTTTTAGACATTTGAGTATGTTTATAATTTTTTAATATAAATTATAAAATTGTATATAATTATCGGGTCATGCGGTTGAACCAGTGACCCACTGATTGAACCAGTGACCCAGTACCTCAACCGAATTAATGACCGGGGCGATTTTAAAAACATTGGATAATGGTACATTATAAAAAAGAGTCTAGGCTTAGGGAAAAAAAAGGGAAGAAGATATAGACTCATTAAGAGAAAAAGACCACCTATTGTATTAATAAAATAATAATTGAAAGAAAAAAAAGTACAACCCTCACTGAAGAATTTTTTTTTTTTTTTTTGGTATCCGAAGAATCCTTTTTTATTAATTGATTTATGGGAAAAACATCTATCCTTTTAAAGGATATAAGCTTATATCCTTTTAGATCATAACCGTTGATTTCCGTCCATCAACGGTTATAATCTATTGGGTCAAACTTAATGGGCCAAAATTATTATTAATTAATTAATAATTTTGATCCAATAAATTATAACCGTTGATGGACGAAAATCAACAGTTAGGATCTAAATGGATATAAACTTATATCCTTTAAAATGAAAGATGTTATTCCCTTGATTTATTTGCTAAATAATTGGCAGGAAAACAGAGCGGTAATTTTGATTAGGGTAAACCCTAAGTCATTGACCCACAAGTTAGGTTACTTATTTATTCGATGGATTGTTTAAATTTATTATCTATAATAATGGTATACGTGCAGTATGAATTATTTAACTTTTTTACGATAATAAGTTTTTATTCAATAAATATTTATTATATATTTAAATTGATAGTTTTAATAAAATTCTATAATCAAAATATTTAACTTTAAAAAATATTATGCAAAATAAATAATCTAAACATAATCATAATTTTATAAGGTATGATAAAGATTCATATTTAAAAGTTAATAATTATAGTGTACGAAAAAAAAAGTTATTAATTATATGACTTAATTTGTTTTAATAATTTCTAATGTATTTTTTGACTTTATATATATATATATATATATATATATATATGGAAAATGTTATATTATTGTTATTTTCGTTTACAAACTCTTATAATTAAATTTTAACTGTTGATTTTAGTCAAACTGACGGTTATAATTTATTGAAAATTAATAATTAATTAATAAATATGACCCAATAAAATATAACCGTAAAATTAATGGAAATCAACGATTAAAATTTTGTTATAAGAGTTTGTAAGAAAAAAAATTTATAAATGTAACCTTATGTATATATATATATATATGGGCTTATCGTTTCTCAAGTAGCTTGAGGTAAGTTTATCTCCGGCTACTAAATCATAACCGTGCAAAGATGGATCAATGGTGATAAAGGAAAAGAGAGAAAAAGGAAATCATAACCATTCAAAGATGAATCAATTAATATAAGAAAATAAATAAATAAAACGACGTAGTTTTGGGGTAGCCAGAGATAAACTTATCTCAAGCTTCTTGAGAAATGTTTTTCCCTATATTTATATATATATATATATATATATAGGACACTTTTTTTGCAGCGGTTGCAGAGAGCTTCTATCTGCAGCTGACACAGAAAAGTGGGCCCCACAACTTTTCTTAAAAAAAAAAAACAGGATACGGAACCGTATCCTAGGATCCGGAACCGTATCTTGGCTTGCTGTATGTGCGGCAGCTGCAGAAATGATTTTATCATATATATATATATGGAGTTTACATTTATGCAGCTGCTGTATGTGCAGCAATCAAATACTTGCTATATATATATATATACATGAAAGTATTCAATGTAGGAAATCATAACCATACAAAAGATGAAAGTATTAAATGTAGGGAATCATAACCATACACCTGTTCTTGCTGTACGTAAAGCGGCTGCAGAAATAATTTTTCCTATATATATATATATATATATATATATATATATATATATATATATATATATATATAGGGGAGGGTTCTTTTAACTTCAATCAATGGCTAGGATGGGGAGTAAGAGTTATAAGTCTTACTCTGGAGTTAAATGATCTCCATATAGGGGAGGGTTCTTTTGATTTCAATCATAATAATATAATAACATTATGACCCTTAAAAAAAGACTATGTGTCACATAATAGCCATTCATATAGACCAATTAAGTTATAATTTAATATTTAATAATTTTTTTTAAATTACATGCGAGTTGATACTCCTCGCCCACATATATAGGCGGATTATTTGATTAGTGGGTTGAAATACACAGCCCAATCCGCTCCATTTTAATGGATTGGTTGACCCGTCAAGTTCAATCCAACTCGTGTTAAGTTAACAATTAAATTAAAAAATTATATTAGTTCCTATCTAATTAGATGTAAAAATTAAACAAAAATGTATTTAAACATGATAAAATATATTTTATTTTTTAAATAGATTTGGTTCCTATTTAAATATTAACATATAATAAATAAATAAAATAAGAAGAATAGAATTAAGATTTAAAAATTAGATACAATATAAATATAAACATAATAAATTTATATTATTTTGCAGATTCTCATATGACAATATGTAATTTATTTATTTTTGAAACCAGAATGCCAAAAAATCAAAAGACAATGCATTATTGATTGTACAATATATATTTTTTTCTTAATTTTGAAATTTTTACGAATGGCGATAATAATACATGATAAAAAAGATTCCAGGCCTACGGAAAGAAAAAAGGGGAGAAGATATAGACTCATCGAGAGAAAAAAACCACCTAATGTATTAATAAAATAAGGAGAGGGTTATAGTTACTATTTTTTTTATTTGTTACTATTAAATTCTAATCGTTAATTTTCGTTAATCTAATAGTTATAATTTATTAAAATCAATAATCGGGCCAGATCTAATAACATTGCTTTTTTTTATTAATTCATTTAAACCCTAAGCCAATTAAACCCACAACACAAAACCCTTTCAGTTTCGTAATTCGAGAAAACGACACACACAGAGATTCACGCACAAAGAGACAAAAAAAGACAAACTTGGCAGGTTCCATTCTCTCTCTCACTTTCTCTTTATTTTATTATATTTTTCGTGCGCCGCAATTTGGGGTTTCTTGTTCTTCAAAAACCCTAATTTCAATTCAATCAATTTTAACGTCGATTTTTTCTTTTGGCCACGCAATTGATTACTGATGTTCAATGGGAACGAATTGAATTGTGAATTGAGTCTTTCTATTAATCTAATTTTGTTGTTAATTAAAAAAAATCAAATTATTAACCTGATTAAGCAAATTTTTTTCTGCTTTGAATTAAAGAAAGTGAGGCTTTGCAGATAAAGAAGGCAATTGGATGTTGATGGAGTGTAAATGGTGTCAAGAATTGTAAAGATTCTATTTTTTTTTGAATTCTTTTAGTTGACTAGCTGAGCATAAAGAAAAGGAGGAAGTTGTTAATTTAATACCCCATTTGAATTATTTATTGCTCTATAGTTGATTAATTGGACATTCTAAATCTGGGGTTGCTTTAATTCATTATTTATTTTTTGAAGTTCACGTGTTGTTCAAAGAACTTTTTTAATATTTTTTAAATTTATGATGAAACATATGACATTAAATAGCTGAGATTGCAACTGGGGTGGTTTTTTTTTTCAGTGGTGAAATTTGAATAGTAGCTCTGCTATTCTGGGTAGCTAGGTTAACATTGTTAGAGCTTGTAACATTGGTCACATTGAGTTTGAATAACGTTGAACCGGGGAAGGATTTATACATGGTTTATAAAAGGTTTTAGACTTAAATTTCTTTGCTGGTGATGTACAAAACTACGATACAGAGTATTAAAAAAAAACACACACACACAGAACTTTATAATTTCGAGTGTAGACATATGTATTATTTAAATAAAGGGGGTGGGGGATTCACTGAAACCCTTTCATAAGTTGCAAAAACTGTTTATTAGTATTATCTCTTATGCAGATACCATGATAAAAAAAAAATGCTGCTGTTACTTTGATACTTAATTGATTATGATACGTGGATACAAGCTCTGTTGATGCCCTCCCTTCCTTTATTTCTTCTTATATGGCAAAGCTACTTACCATATGGAAGAAGAGTTTGGAACTAAGGAGAACAATTTTCTTCTGTAAATGCTAATGATATTTTTTCAATATCTTCCAAGTAGGGAAGCTGTCCAAGATTACGTACTTGAATGATGTAATTTAGATTAGTCTTAGATCTTTGTCACGACCTTTTCTTTTTGAAATTCTGAATTTTGATGACCCAATTTTGTTCTATTTGGTTGTGATGCCATTTTAAGATGGATGGCTTCTTCGTTATATTATGATTCTTAAACTATTTCTAATTGCTTTTCACATTGGTATTTGTATGTGTGCAAACTCAATTATGAGCATGTTTACATTTCTCATGATATCGTTTTCTGTATTCGGAGTATTGATATCATATTATGAACATCTAGCGCCTGCAGGATGAATAGTTTCTGATAAAGCGGAAAGATGTATGCCCAGTTCTAATCTTGGGAATTCCTGCAGACGAATTCCACAAAATTCTTCATCATTTGTCCCAATCCTTCCTCAGAAGAGAGGTTTTGATTTAAGCCACCAATATGAAAGAAACCAAGTAGTGTTCTCCACGGACTGGCGCAAGAATTCTAACATCGGCTACTGCCGTCATTTGATTAGAAATAAGATGTAAGTGATATGAAAGTTTATATATTAACCTGAACTAGTGTAACTATTTTTTTGGGTACAAAAACTTGTGTAACTTTTGACACCATAGAGATGCTGAAATTAATAGTGAGGTCATTTACTTGAACATACGATTGTCATTGAATTGAGACTAACTAAATTTTACTTCAGATTTGTAATTTTTAGTTCCGGACTTTATTATGAGCCAATACAACAAGCATCTGATATTGCAAATATTTTGGAAGAGTGGCTGTTTATTGATGCTGCTTCAGAGGTTTGTTTCTTGAATTGTGTCTGAGCAAGTGAGGTTTCTATTTGTTATCAAGGAAATAAGAGGATTAAATGCAAGTTGTGCCCAAATCTTGTTAACTAACCATCTTTATTATTTGTTGATGATTTTTCTGTCTATATTTTTGGCAGGAGGAGTATAGGAACGAGGAGACGTTGATACAGCGATTTCATACTCAATTGAATACGGTGTTTGGGACAAAATGCAGTCAACTACAAATAGATAGTTCTATTCCTTCCACATCTTAGACAGTACCCTCATCTGGGTTATTACATGCTTGGTCTAATGGAAGTCTACCGGAACTTGCTTTTCAAGTTGTTGGTCCTATAATAAATGCCACAGATTATTGTTCAATGAATGTAAACAAGAAGTATGGATATCCAAACGGTGGGTTATCTCACCCTTCTGCTGTTCAAGAGCAAGTTTTTTCGCCTGATAACTGTTCATCAATCCCTACATGTAGTGATATGGATTTGTTTTCTGACTTTCCTGTTTCTGGTGGGGTATGCAATGTGGAAGCTAGCTTCAAATCAAATTGTTCCTTCTTTCCTCGGCAGCTTGCAAATGATTGTATGTTTGTATGTTCCTTCTAAGTTCAATGCGTGTGTGCGCATTTTTGCTTTTATTTTTCCTTTTCTGCTAGATTATTTTTACTTTCAATAATGTATTGTTTACCCATTTGATTGACTACTTTGGCAGGGGAGATGAATATGTTAAAATATAGAGGTTATTCGAGGACTACCCAGAAAAATGAGTCTATGGTTTTTCATACTACAACGGGAAAATCCCTCCAATCTGAATCTTCAAATTTGCTGCAATCTCAACATCTGTCAAGGGAAATTTCAGATGTTTCCAATCTTTTTCCCGTCCTGACCTCTAGTTCAAGCCTTTGAGATATACGGCAATGTCAACCCCTTGTGGTAACTCTGAAGCCAAGTTGCACGCTTATTTCTTGCAACAACATCCACAATCATATTATTTGCAACAAAATCCACAATCATATTAGGCTGGGCTACAGAAGCTTTACCACGAAGCTCATATTGCTGCCTAAGATGTTTAAAATTCTGTTGAAAATCCAACTTCTGGGGTTGACATTGCCGTATATCTCCAAGGCTTGAACTAGAGGTCAGGACGGGAAAAAGATTGGAAACATCTGAAATTTCCCTTGACAGATGTTGATATTGCAGCAAATTTGAAGATTCAGATTGGAGAGATTTTCCCGTTGTAGTATGAAAAGTCATAGACTCATTTTTCTGGGTAGTCCTCGAATAACTTCTACATTTTAACATATCCATCTCCCCTGCCAAAGTAGTCAATCAAATGGGTAAACAATACATTATTGAAAGTAAAAATAATCTAGCAGAAAAGGAAAAATAAAAGCAAAAGTGCGCACACACGCATTGAACTTAGAAGGAACATACAAACATACAATCATTTGCAAGCTGCTGAGGAAAGAAGGAACAATTTGATTTGAAGCTAGCTTCCACATTGCATACCCCACCAGAAACAGGAAAGTCAGAAAACAAATCCATATCACTACATGTAGGGATTGATGAACAGTTATCAGGCGAAAAAACTTGCTCTTGAACAGCAGAAGGGTGAGATAACCCACCGTTTGGATATTCATACTTCTTGTTTACATTCATTGAACAATAATCTGTGGCATTTATTATAGGACCAACAACTTGAAAAGCAAGTTCTGGTAGACTTCCATTAGACCAAGCATGTAATAACCCAGATGAGGGTACTGTCTAAGATGTGGAAGGAATAGAACTATCTACTTGTAGTTGACTGCATTTTATCCCAAACACCGTATTCAATCGAGTATGAAATCGCTGTATCAACGTCTCCTCGTTCCTATACTCCTCCTGCCAAAAATATAGACAGAAAAATCATCAACAAATAATAAAGATGGTTAGTTATCAAGATTTGGGCACAACTTGCATTTAATCCTCTTATTTCCTTGATAACAAATAGAAACCTCACTTGCTTAGACACAATTCAAGAAACAAACCTCTGAAGCAGCATCAATAAACAGCCACTCTTCCAAAATATTTGCAATATCAGATGCCTGTTGTATTGGCTCATAATAAAGTCTGGAACTAAGAATTGCAAATCTGAAGTAAAATTTAGTTAGTCTCAATTCAATGACAATCTTATGTTCAAGTGAATGACCTCACTATTAATTTCAGCATCTCTATGGTGTCAAAATTTACACAAGTTTTTGTATTCAAAAAATAGTTACACTAGTTCAGGTTAATATATAAACTTTCATATCACTTACATCTTATTTCTAATCAAATGACAACAGTAGCCGATGTTAGAATTCTTGCGCCAGTCCATGGAGATCACTACTTGGTTTCTTTCATATTGGTGGCTTAAATCAAAACCTCTCTTCTGAGGAAGGATTGGGACAAATGATGAAGAATTTTGTGGAATTCGTCTGCAGGAATTCCCAAGATTAGAACCCTTGGCATACATCTTCCCGCTTTATCAGAAACTATTCATCCTGCAGGCGCTACAAGCCACTATAAATAATTAATGTAGTTAAAGAAAATACCATGATGTTCATGATATGATATCAATACTCCGAATATAGAAAACGATATCATGAGAAATGTAAACATGCTCATAATTGAGTTTGCACACATACAAATACCAATGTGAAAAGCAATTAGAAATAGTTTAAGAATCATAATATAACGAAGAAGCTATCCATCTTAAAATGGCATCACAACCAAATAGAACAAAATTGGGTCATCAAAATTCAAAATTTCAAAAAGAAAAGGTCGTGACAAAGATCTAAGACTAATCTAAATTACATCATTCAAGTACGTAATCTTGGACAGCTTCCCTACTTGGAAGATATTGAAAAAATATCATTAGCGTTTACAGAAGAAAATTGTTCTCCTTAGTTCCAAACTCTTCTTCCATATGGTAAGTAGCTTTGCCATATAAGAAGAGAGAAAGGAAAGGAGGGCATCAACAGAGCTTGTATTCACGTATCATAATCAATTAAGTATCAAAGTAACACCAGCATTTTTTTTTATCATGGTATCTCCATAAGAGATAATACTAATAAACATTTTTTGCAACTTTTGAAAGGGTTTCAGTGAATCCCCCACCCCCTTTGTTTAAATAATACATATGTCTACACTCGAAATTATAAAGTTTTGTGTGTGTGTTTTTTTTTAATACTCTGTATCGTAGTTTTGTACATCACCAGCAAAGAAATTTAAGTCTAAAACCTTTTATAAACCATGTATAAATCCTTCCCCGGTTCAACGTTATTCAAACTCAATGTGACCAATGTCACAAGCTCTAACAATGTTAACCTAGCTAACCAGAATAGCATAGCTACTATTCAAATTTCACCATTGAAAAAAAAAACCACCCCAATTGCAATCTCAGCTATTTAATGTCATATATGTTTCATCATAAATTTAAAAAATATTAAAAAAAGTTCTTTGAACAACACGTGAACTTCAAAAAATAAATAATGAATTAAAGCAACCCCAGATTTAGAATGTCCAATTAATCAACTATAGAGCAATAAATAATTCAAATGGGGTATTAAATTAACAACTTCCTCTTTTTCTTTATGCTAAGCTAGTCAACTAAAAGAATTAAAAAAAATAGAATCTTTACAATTCTTGACACCATTTACACTCCATCATCAAAGGATAATAATTTGAATTTTTTTAATTAACAACAAAATTAGATTAATAAAAAGACTCAATTCACAATTCAATTCATTCCCATTGAACATCAGTAATCAATTGCGTGGCCAAAAGAAAAAATCGACGTTAAAATTGATTGAATTGAAATTAGGGTTTTTGAAGAACAAGAAACCCCAAATTGCGGCGCAAGAAAATATAATAAAATAAAGAACAGTAATAAAGAGAAAGTGAGAGAGAGAATGGAACCTGCCAAGTTTGTCTTTTTTGTGTCTTTGTGCGTGAATCTCTGTGTGGAGATGGAATAGAGTGATTAAAATGAGTTTAGTAAGAGATAGAGTGTGGAAAAAGAAGATGCTAACCCTGTATACCCGAAGTTGAAAACTAAGCACCGAACTTGTTTTGTTTATCACTATCCATCTGAGTACTTTTCTTCTGAAAAAAAAGAGAGAGAGTGAGAAGAGGAATGCAACAACAACAAGAGAGATAGAGAGTTAGAAGGTAGGTTTTGAAAATGGAGATGGATAAGAAGAGTGAGAGAGTAAAACGAGTGGAGTAAGAGAGAGAGTGTGAAAAAAGAAGATTCTGACCCTGTATACCCGGAGTTGAAAGCTAAACACCCAACTTGTTTTGTTGATCACTATCCATCTGAGTACTTTTCTTCTAAAAAAGGAGAGAGAAGAAGAATTCAAAATGAACAAGAGATATAGAGAATTAGAAGGTAGGTTTTAAAAATGGAGATAGATACGAAGAGAGAGTGAGTAAAACGAGTAGAGTAAGAGAGAGAGAGTGGAAAAAGAAGATGCTGACCCTGTATACCCGGAGTTGAAAGCTAAACACCCAACTTGTTTTGTTGATCACTATCCATCTGAGTACTTTTCTTCTAAAAAAGGAGAGAGAAGAAGAATGCAAAATGAACAAGAGATATAGAGAATTAGAAGGTAGGTTTTAAAAATGGAGATAGATACGAAGAGAGAGTGAGTAAAACGAGTAGAGTAAGAGAGAGAGAGTGGAAAAAGAAGATGCTGACCCTGTATACCCGAAGTTGAAAGCTAAGCACCGAACTTGTTTTGTTGATCACTATCCATCTGAGTATTTTTCTTCTGAAAAAAAGAGAGAGAAGAAGAAGAATGTAACAACAACAAGAGAGATGGAGAGTTAGAAGGTAGGTTTTTAAAATGGAGATGGAAAAGAAGAGAGAGTGAGTAAAACGAGTAGAGTAAGGTAGAAAGTGTGGAAAAGAGGATGCTGACCCTGTATACCCGAAGTTGAAAGCTAAGCACCAAACTTGTTTTGTTAATCACTATCCATCGAAGTACTTTTCTTCTAAAAAAAAGAGAGAGATAGAAGAAGAATACTACAACAACAAGAGAGATAGAGAGTTAGAAGGTAGGTTTTGAAAATGGAGATGGTTAAGAAGAGAGGGTGAGTAAAATGATTAGAGTAAGAGAGAGAGTGTGTGGAAAAAGAAGATGCTGACCCTGGAAACCCGGAGTTGAAAGCAAAGCACCAAACTTGTTTTGTTGATCACTATCCATCTAAGTACTTTTCTTCTGAAAAAAGAGAGAGAAAGAGAAGAAGAATTCAACAACAACAAGAGAGATAAAGAGTTAGAATGTTGGTTTTGAAAATGGAGATGGATAAGAAGAGTGATGGAGTAAAACGAGTAGACCAAGAGAGAGAGTGGAAATTTGACCCTGTATACCCAGAGTGGAAAGCTAAACACCGAACTTGTTTTGTTGATCACTATCCATCTGAGTATTTTTCTTCTAAAAAAAGAGAGAGAGAAGAAGAATGCAACAAGAACAAGAGAGATAGAGAGTTGGAAGATATGTTTTGAAAATAGAGATGGATAAGAAAAGAGAGTGAGTAAAACGAGTAGAGTAAGAGAAAGAGTGTGGAAAAAGAAGATGCTGACCCTGTGTACCCGAAGTTGAAAGCTAAGCACCGAACTTGTTTTCTTGATCACTATCCATTTGAGTACTTTTCTTCTGAAAAAAAAAGAGAGAGAGAAGAATGCAACAACAACAAGAGAGATAGAGAGTTAGAAGATATGTTTTTAAAATGGAGATGGATACAAAGAGAGAGTGAGTAAAACGAGTAGAGTAAGAGAGAGAGAGAGTGGAAAAAGAAGATGCTGACCCTGTATACCCAAAGTTGAAAGCTAAGCACCGAACTTGTTTTGTTGATCACTATCCATCTGAGTACTTTTCTTCCGAAAAAAGAGAGAGAAGAAGAATGTAACAACAACAAGAGAGATGGAGAGTTAGAAGGTAGGTTTTTAAAATAGAGATGGATAAGAAGAGACAGTGAGTAAAACGAGTAGAGTAAGGGAGAAAGTGTGGAAAAGAAGATGTTGACCCTATATTCCCACAGTGGAAAGCTAAGCACCGAACTTGTTTTGTTGATCACTATCCATCTGAGTACTTTTCTTCTGAAATAAAAGAGAGAGAAGAATAATGCAACAACAACAAGAGAAATAGAGAGTTAGAAGGTAGGTTTTGAAAATGGAGATGGTTAAGAAGAGAGGGTGAGTAAAATGAATAGAGTATGAGAGAGTGTGGACAAAGAAGATGCTGACCCTGTATACCCAGAGTTGAAACCTAAGAACGGAACTTGTTATGTTGAACAATAACCATCTGAGTACTTTTCTTCTGAAAAAAAAAGAGAGAAGAGTGCAACAACAACAAGAGAGATAGAGAGCCAGAAGGTAGATTTTGAAAATGGAAATGGATAAGAATAGAGAGTGATTAAAACAAGTAGAGTAAGAGATAGAGTGTTGAAAAAGAAGATGATGACCCTGTATACCCAAAGTTGAAAGCTAAGCACCGAACTTGTTTTCTTGATCACTATCCATCTGAGTACTTTTCTTCTGAAAGAAGAGAGAAAAAGAAGAATGCAACAACAACAAGAGAGATAGAGAGTTAGAAGGTATGTTTTTAAAATGGAGATGGATAAGAAGAGAGAGTGATTAAAACGAGTAGAGTAAGAGAGAGAGAGAGTGTGGAAAAAGAATATGCTGACCCCGTATACCCGAAGTTGAAACCTAAGCACCGAACTTGTTTTGTTGATCACTATCCATCTGAGTACTTTTCTTCTGAAAAAAAAGAAAGAGAAAAGAAGAATGCAACAACAACAAGAGAGATATAGAGTTAGAAGGTAGGTTTTGAAAATGGAGATGGATAAGTAGAGTGAGAGAGTAAAACGAGTAGAGTAAGAGAGAGAGTGTGGAAAAAGAAGACTCTGACCCTATATACCCGGAGTTGAAAGCTAAACACCAAACTTGTTTTGTTCATCACTATCCATCTGAGTAATTTTCTTCTAAAAAGAGAGAGAGAGAGAGAGAGAGAGAAGAAAAAGAATGCAACAAAAAAAAGAGATATAGAGAGTTAGAAGGTAGGTTTTGAAAATGGAGATGGAGAAGAAGATAGAGCGAGTAAAACGAGTAGAGTAATAGAGAGAGTGTGGAAAAAGAAGATGTTAACCCTGTATACCAGAAGTTGAAAGCTTAGCACCGAACTTGTTTTGTTTATCACTATCCATCTGAGTACTTTTCTTCTAAAAAAAGAGAGAGAAGAAGAATGCAAAATGAACAAGAGATATAGAGAATTAGAAGGTAGGTTTTAAAAATGGAGATAGATACGAAGAGAGAGTGAGTAAAACGAGTAGAGTAAGAGAGAGAGAGTGGAAAAAGAAGATGCTGACCCTTTATACCCGAAGTTGAAAGCTAAGCACCGAACTTGTTTTGTTGATCACTATCCATCTGAGTATTTTTCTTCTGAAAAAAAGAGAGAGAAGAAGAAGAATGTAACAACAACAAGAGAGATGGAGAGTTAGAAGGTAGGTTTTTAAAATGGAGATGGAAAAGAAGAGAGAGTGAGTAAAACGAGTAGAGTAAGGTAGAAAGTGTGGAAAAGAGGATGCTGACCCTGTATACCCGAAGTTGAAAGCTAAGCACCAAACTTGTTTTGTTAATCACTATCCATCGAAGTACTTTTCTTCTAAAAAAAAGAAAGAGATAGAAGAAGAATACTACAACAACAAGAGAGATAGAGAGTTAGAAGGTAGGTTTTGAAAATGGAGATGGTTAAGAAGAGAGGGTGAGTAAAATGATTTGAGTAAGAGAGAGAGAGTGTGGAAAAAGAAGATGCTGACCCTGTATACCCGGAGTTGAAAGCAAAGCACCAAACTTGTTTTGTTGATCACTATCCATCTAAGTACTTTTCTTCTGAAAAAATAGAGAGAAAGAGAAGAAGAATTCAACAACAACAAGAGAGATAAAGAGTTAGAATGTTGGTTTTGAAAATGGAGATGTATAAGAAGAGTGATAGAGTAAAACGAGTAGACCAAGAGAGAGAGTGGAAATTTGACCCTGTATACCCAGAGTA